>NW_027271709.1:392500-418471 GCF_040938485.1 Diadema antillarum
ACTCCTTTGGAATTACTATCCTTATTTCTTTCTTTCGGATGAATTATACCTTCGGAAGACCAAACTGCAATCGTGATAATTTGCGGGTAATTGTATTTACTCTGATTATTGATGAAAAAAAAAAAACCCTCTGAAGAAGCATAGTACCCTCCTGCTACGTATTCCCCTCCTCTTCTGCAATGTTATCATCAGGATGAGCCATGCCTGACATAATTATTAAAAGAAGCATATTCATGCCATGGTAGAAAAAAGCGCATGTGCGTGTACTGATCATAATCTTTTGACAGAATCTTGTGTAGGACCAATAGTCATGATAGATCAGCAACTTCTCGCCCTCATATATCTTAACTACTCCACAGCCTGAAGCGGTGATCCCCCCCCCTTTCCTGTCCTTCCCGGTTTACCACAGATTATTTAATTTTCGGGTCAAGGAACCTTTTTTCATTTCGGACTAAAGAACCTTATTTCATTCTTCTTCTTCTTTCTTTTTTTTTTTTGGATTAACGAGACCATCATTCATTTTCGGATCAACCAGGGAGGTGCTCCCTGGATCAACGAACCAACGGAAGAGAACTTCATTCCATTGTCGAACAATCGTACCTTTGACATAAAGAAACTTAATTCTATTTTCGGATTAACAAACCTTCGGAAGAACGAACTTTCATTTCGTTATCGATAATGAACTTTACGGAATGACGCCACGACGTTCCCATGAACGAT
The DNA here is from genome assembly GCF_040938485.1 of Diadema antillarum. Lineage (NCBI taxonomy): Eukaryota > Metazoa > Echinodermata > Echinoidea > Diadematoida > Diadematidae > Diadema > Diadema antillarum. The sequence goes on from NW_027271709.1 coordinate 393,221, forward strand.
TCCTGCACATTTTCCGACTTTCGAACATCTATAGTTCATGCGTTCAGGAATAACGAACCTTCGGAACAACCTTCTTTCATTTTCGGAGCAATGAACCATCGGAAAAAACAAACATCACCCCGTAATGTTTCCCATGTTTTCCCAAATACTGATATAGATAATGATAATCACTGAAATGTCATCACCTCACAATTCCACTTTTGAACTGTATAGAATTATATACTTCGTTTGCATAGAAAATAATAACAAGTGCGTATATTATAGTCACATGTATTATAACCTATATATAGCAAGAATAATCATCAATTATTATCAGTCTATAAAGTCATCGACCAAAAATAATATAATTTGCGGGTGAACGAAATAAATAAGATGACATCATTGCTTTTTCCACTTTTAAGTGCATAATTATAGTGAAATTACGAGACACCGATTTTGATGAAAGTTCCGTCATTACATTCCTTTGGATTAACTCTGTGATAAACTGTCAACTTAAACACGATTCAAAATGATTCAAATGATGTAGTGAAGGACGACATTGACGTTTGTAACATTATTTGTATATTGAAGGCCCGGGATTTAAGGATGAAAATCTGCCGGTTTTAAGAAGATTTGTGTTTATATGCTGAATAAGCTATGCGCTTTCGAAATATTAAACAGCATTGCCTATTTGATGACTTGCCTTTGCTAAGTAGTAATTCTCCTACCCTCTAAAAAAATCGAGTGAAAATATTCACTCTTGAAGGAGTGAATACAAAAAAGAGTGAAATTGGAGTGAATTTTGAGTGAAAATGTTTATTTTCACTCGTTTTGGAGTGAACTCAGTGAACTGAGGTATTCACTCCTTCAAGAGTGAATATTTTCACTCGATTTTTTTAAAGAGTAGGCAAAGGAAAAGGCAAAGATTATCTCAATCCATAAAAGTGAGGATAAAGATCATCCCTCAAATCATCGAACCATTTTAGTTTTGTCGCGTGTTTCCAAAATCCTCGAACGAGTTGTTCAAAGACAGATTTTAGCATGCATACTTATATAAGAATAACATTTTGACGTCCGTGGTGCAGTCTTATTTTAGACCGCAACACTTTACGATTACTATATACGCTTATGAAAGTAACATTCAATTCAATTCATTCATTTTCATTGGCTTTTTCCAACAAAACATAACACATAATAAATCTGGAATTACATCATAAACATAAACATTCGACTTTGCAAAGGATAAATAATACAGATAAACAAAAGAATACATACTGGCAAAAAGTACAAAGTTATGCTTCAGTTGAGAAAAAAAAAAGAACTGAGAGGTCCACTAAAAAGCAAGCTTGTATGCTGTGAACCACTCAAAGAAAGAACAAACTTATGAATTACTTATTTATAAACAGATATAATTTACGACAGAACGGAACAAAACAAGAGAAACACAAAAACATGACACGACTTGACAGAATAGATGGAAAGAATGGAAGGAGAAAAAGGAAAAAAAAAGAGAATGCCTACACGCTGAGCAAGGAAAATGGAACAGGGTGGGGGATTGAGGATGTGCTTCAGAGAGCTGGTACTGCACGCAGCTGTGCAAAGATTGTGATGGCTACGTAATAATGAAATCAGTAGTCGATTGATTGGTGGATGAATGATGAACCCTGAGGCACTGGCGTAGCCAGGGGGGGGGGGGGGGGGCCGATGGGGGCGGTCGCCCCCCCCCCTAAGATTTGGACCGGGGATTTGGGAGGCGGAAAAAAAATGCGTGTATACTGTATGCATGCACATGAAGCGGGTCTCCTTTGCAACCTTTCATCAAATAAGATATTTTTTTAAAATATTTCACTCAAAGTGTGCACCAGATCGTTGAATTTCAATTCAAAATATGCAAAATCTCTCGTGCTTGGGAGGGGGTATCCCCCTCCCAAACCCTCCCCCTCTGTGCCTCTTTCCCTAGCCAAGTACACTTTTTAGATTTTTTAAAAATTCTGAATAATTCTGAGTGCACAAGACTTATCACTTATATTCCGAAAACTGAAGGTTCCCTCATGTATCTTAAGGGGAATTTCCCCTTTTAATCGACCCTTTCCTCCCTCAGCCCCCCCCCCAAAAAAAATCAGGTTTTTTTTTTTTTTTTTTGGTGATTTATCAAATGTTGATTCCATCAAATATGCGTATACAAGATATCTCAATTTCAACCTTAAAAAGATAAAAGCTCCATCGGAAGGGAAGGGTGGAGATAACACTCGCCCACGCCTTCTCCCTGCTCGCCCCCCCCCCCGCCATGCAAAGAAGTAGACTGTGGCAATACCCAGATCGCTTTATTTCAATTCTAAAAACGCAAAAGCTCCGCGAGCGGGAAGGGGAATCCCCCTTCCCCTAAGCTCTATACCTCACTAGACTTTATACATACGCACAGATGGTGCACATTCGGAATAAGAGCTAAATTCCGTGATTTTAACACTTCGATGAAAAAGTATTGCACCAAAAATTTGCACCAGATCGCTGAATTTCAGGTCTGAACACGCAAAATCACCTTCGTGTGGGAGGGGATATGCCCCTATATCTACACCCTCGTGTGCATGCTTTTCCTGTTTGATTGCTGAACAGACAGCGTTCATGATATTCAGTGTAAGAATTAATACAAGAAGACTAGTGTATTTAAATTATACCATTTTATAGGCAAATTGTTCAATAATAATCTACACTAAAATATACTGCTACCTTAAACAAGTGGGACTGTTTCACGTCGATGAAACACGCAAAAACATGCATCAAATTGCACCATTTGCAACATCAAAATGCAAAAAGTTCTCGCCGTGGGAGGGGGGACACCCCCCTCGCTCGCTCCGCTCGCTCGGGTTCAGTCGCGTTCATAATATTCAGTGAAAAGAATTAATACAAGAAGTGTATTTGAATTATACCATTTTATAGGCAAATTGTTCAATGATAATCTACACTAAAATATACTGCTACCTTAAACAAGTGGGACTGTTTCACGTCGATAAAACGCGCAAAAACATGCATCAAATTGCACCATTTGCAACATCAAAATGCAAAAAGTTCTTACTGTGGGAGGGGGGACACCCCCCTCCCACACCCTCCCCTCCCCCCTCGCTCGCTCCGCTCGCTCGGGTTCAGTCGCGTTCATGATGTTCAGTGAAAAGAATTAATACAACAAGTGTATCTAAATTATACCATTTTATAGGCAAATTGTTCAATAATAATCTACACTGAAATATACTGCTACCTTAAACAAGTGGGACTGTTTCACGTCGATAAAACGCGCAAAAACATGCATCAAATTGCACCATTTGCAACATCAAAATGCAAAAAGTTCTTACTGTGGGAGGGGGGACACCCCCCTCCACACCCTCCCCTCCCCCCTCGCTCGCTCCGCTCGCTCGGGTTCAGTCGCGTTCATGATATTCAGTGAAAAGAATTAATACAAGAAGTGTATCTAAATTATACCATTTTATAGGCAAATTGTTCAATAATAATCTACACTAAAATATACTGCTACCTTAAACAAGTGGGAATATTTCACGTCGATAAAACGCGCCAAAAACATGCATCAAATTGCACCATTTGCAACATCAAAATGCAAAAAGTTCTTACCGTGGGAGAGGGGACACCCCCTCCCACACCCTCCCCTCCCCCCTCGCTCGCTCCGCTCGCTCGGGTTCAGTCGCGTTCATGATATTCAGTGAAGAGAATTAATACAACAAGTGTATCTAAATTATACCATTTTATAGGCAAATTGTTCAATAATAATCTACACTGAAATATACTGCTACCTTAAACAAGTGGGACTGTTTCACGTCGATAAAACGCGCAAAAACATGCATCAAATTGCACCATTTGCAACATCAAAATGCAAAAAGTTCTTACTGTGGGAGGGGGGACACCCCCTTCCCACACCCTCCCCTACCCCCTCGCTCGCTCCGCTCGCTAGGGTGCAGTCGCGTTCATGATATTCAGTGAAAAGAATTAATACAAGAAGTGTATCTAAATCATACCATTTTATAGGCAATTGTTCAATAATAATCTACATCAAAATAAACAGCTACCATAAACAAGTGGGACTGTTTCACGTCGATAAAACGCGCAAAAACATGCATCAAATTGCACCATTTACAACATCAAAATGCAAAAAGTTCTTACTGTGGGGGGGGGGGGGGGGGGGGGGGGCGGCCGCCCCCCAATCCAAAAAGTGGGGGGGGGGGGGCAAAACGCATTTTTGCCCCCCCCCCCCCCAAAAAAAAGCCCCCCCCCCCAAAAAAAAAAAAGATAAATAAATAAATAAATAAAAATAGACAAAATGAGATAGATATGTATATAAATGAATAAACGCGAAAAAACATAGCTACAAACGGCAGTTTTTGGACTGTAAAATGTCAAAATTTCCAAGCTCGCTCGCTCCGCTCGCTCGCATTCAATCGCTATGCCATTCTCCTGATGTTGCTGCCAGTAATTGCCAGCAGTTGCGCCTGGCCCGCCAACCCCCTCTTAACCCGTTCAATACTGAATTTTGAATCCCCCATAGACTTATTACACAGGCCACCAGGTTCCCGCATGGAATGGGTTAATTTCCAAAGCGAAAAAAAAATATAGCTACAAACGGCAGTTTGGGGACTGTAAAATGTCAAAATCAATCATCAAAATTATTCGTTATGCCATTTTCCTAACGTTGGAGCCAGTAATTGCCAGCAGTTGAGCCCGGTGCGCCTCGCCCTTAATTTCCAAAGCGAAAAACATAGCTACAACGGCAGTTTTTGGACTGTAGAATGTCAAAATTTTCAAGCTCGCTCGCTTCGCTCGCTCGCATTGAATCATTATGCCATTCTCCTAATGTTGCTGCCAGTAATTACCAGCAGTTGCGCCCGATGCGCCCCCCATTAATTTCCAAAGCGAAAGATAAAGCTACAAACGCCAGTTTTGGGACTAGAATGTCAAAATTTAAAAGCTCGCTCGCTCGCTTCGCTCGCTCGCATTGAATGGTTATGCCATTCTCCTAATGTTACTGCCAGTAATTGCCAGCAGTTGCGCCCGATGCGTCCCCAATAATTTCTAAAGCGAAAGATATAGCTACAAACGCCAGTTTTGGGACTGTAGAATGTCAAAATTTTCAAGCTCGCTCGCTTCGCTCGCTCGCATTGAATGGTTATGCCATTCTCCTAATGTTGCTGCCAGTAAGTGCCAGCAGTTGCGCCCGATGCCCCCCTTAATTTCCAAAGCGGAAGATATAGCTACAAACGGCAGTTTTGGGACTGTAAAATGTCAAAATTTTCAAGCTCTCTCACTCCGCTTGCTCGCATTTTATTGTTATGCAATTCTCCTGATGTTGCTGACAGTATATGATTTGTCGTTTCACACCGTCATTCCATAATCCATGTAAGGAAAACTTACAATGTTGCTCAATGACTGCGTTGTTGAATTATCACATTCCGTAATGTATTGTAGTCCCATTATTGCGCACGCACACACGCACAAGCATACACATCGTCAAAATTACTTTTCCACAAGGTGCCCGTGCACCCCCAATGTTTCGACCCACCGTACGCCACTTTACATATATATATATATTTACACACACACACACACACACATATACATATATGTGTGTGTGTGTGTGTGTGTGTGTGTGTGTGTGTGTGTGTATGTGTATATTGTGTAACATATGTATGGTCTATCGTGAGCCCCCTGCAATATTTGCCCCCCCCCCCCCCCAATCCCAAACTGCTTCCGGCGCGCCTGACCGTGGGAACATTAAATTGAAAATAGTGGGAAGTGCATTTGCATTGTAATCAAACATAAACTGACCAAGTTGAAAAACATAATATGACTGGCTCCACGCATTTTATTATTGATAGGAATGAATGCACTGGAGGTGTTTTTGTTGACCTTAATAAAGCTTTCGACACAGTGAATTGTGATATTTTCATGAAGAAACTTAGTGAAATAGGCATCGTTGATACTCATCGGTGATTGGCTGAAGAGTTATTTATATGACAGAAGGGTTTGTCGTATAGACAATGATCAATTCCAAACTTTCTTCCGAATCGGTTATCACCTGCGGCCACTGCTCTTTATAACTTCCATCGACAATTTCGTATGATATTTTAAATTCTGTAATGTCCAATTATACGCTGATGTATTTTCTCATTCCTTTGTACCCAATATTGCACTTGCTTTTAATGCGAGTTATTATGTACAACTGGATGTGACAGAAAACAGTATATGTATGCTAATTGGAAGTAACCACAATAAAATGATGTCTCAAAAGCAAAATGTTTCACTATAGTCTCGTAACACAACATCCCTCTGAATCAGATTCATGATTTTAAATACTTAGGTTTGTTATGCGATGAGAATCTAAAATGGCAAATTCATAATGAAAACTGGTCATGCTGAAAAGGATTGGAAAGATATTCGGATATCTCGGAAGACTAAGACAATCTGTAAGTAAGTCAAATTTTAAATTGACTTACAAATCTTTTAATCTTCCTCATTTTGATTATGGTGATATCATAATTATACGGCTTATTGTTCAAGAAACATATCGATAAACTCCCCCCCCCCCAAAAAAAAAACAAAAACAAAAACCAAACAGAATATGGCTGGTCCATCATATTAAGATTATAACCTGACTCTAATGTGTTTGTTCTTGAAATGCACAACGCTTTGAATTGACAACTTCTTGATTAGAGGAGACGTGATCACTCTCTTTGTTTGAAATAATGAATAAAATAGCTCCTTTCTGTTAAAAAAGAAAAGAAAATTGAATTGTAACTCACTCTTACCCTTACCGTTTCGGACAAACATTAAGATTTTAAACCCAAACCATGATCCTAGATATTTGAAGCGATCACTTAAATTGAGTTATACTATCCAAAGCAAAGGAGTGCAATGACCCCCTCCTAGTGTTGATATAATTATTCAAATCTAAAATAGGTATGGGGTAAGGTCATTGCCCACTAATTCATTAATTTTGTTATATTGTCAATACGAAATTAACGTTTTATTTCTATCATTACAGGTAATAGAAGGTATGGGTTGCTTTGTATTATTCATTTTTTACATTGACTTTTTCCCGTTATTTGCATGTACCAATATGATATTTGTTTTTCCAATTTAAAGTGAACATTCAAAGAAAATTACGATTTGGCACAAATTCATTTGCTGTGTTTCTGCTAGAATCTTGTAAAGGACAAAATGTATAGCAAGACTTTTGCTCATTCCACAACGGGGAATGCAAAAAGAGCAAAGAGAAAATTGACACGATATCTGTGGTAATGCAAGCACTTCGGATGGAAACGGGAAAATTCGGTGAAGGTTCTACTGACGTCATGAAATGGACCATTCAGTGACGCCACAAACATCAAGCCTGTTCGGCGAATTTCGGTAGGTTTTCCAAATAGAAAGGAGAATGGTATTCTCCTCGCTCTATATTGCACAAATCTTTTCCTTGTGGTCGGGGATAGTAATAATGGGGTTGGCTTAAACTCTACTTGCAATTTCATGAAATATTGTTCATGTTTATTTGCATGGGCAAATTATAAGTTGGCCTATTGCATATATTATTGTATGTGTAATTCTGACGTTCAGGACCCCAAGGAAGATTGCAGCAATGTCACCATGACATCGTTAAAAATGGGCTATCCAGTCGTTGTCTTTTATTATTATGGAAAATCAACCAATTAATCAGTCAACACGGTGAGTTCTTTCACTTTGATATACAGTATATGCACAAATATTTTCAAAGTTGTTTAATTCATATAGAGCACAAGACCTTAACCCATGCATGTTTCGCTTGTTTTGTTTTGCATATTGAAATATATTATGTTCTTGACACACTTTGCGGAACGCTGCCATGATTGTTATTATTATTATTTTTTTTTCAATGGGGGGAGGGGGGGGGGGGGGAGGGGGAATACTTGCCAATTAAGATAATCTCACGTGTAGGCCAAGATTCTTCAACTGTATCTGTATTATCACAGGGATAGATTACGATTTATCTTGTGTGACGAAAGTGTTTTCTTGAGAAATACCTCAACCGATGTTACTTGCTCACACCTTCATTACTGACATGGTATACGTTCCTTTTTTTTAGTTGATATTACATTTCTATCACATATGTAGTCCACACTCCCGACGTTAAAACGGTTAGTGCTCGTTATTCCGAAAGTTATCTCCCCCCTCCACCGACCCCGAAGCCGAAGGTCCTTTATTTCAAGATTTGATTGCTTGAACATAAAAATAGGTACACTACGAAGGAATAGGATTGTATAATCCGACAATTAAATAGCGTTCGGAAATCCTTCGATGGAGTGAAAAGGGTTGGTTCGGTCGAAAATGAAATGATTTTCGTCCATCCAAACGTGCAAGGCATGATAGTGTAAAGCGCAGTGTAAAACGGGCAGGGAGCGTAGCAACCGAGCGACACTGTTATACGGGCAGGTTTTAGAGGGATAGTATATAGGCCTACCTTTAAATAATATGGTACCCCTCCCTCATGAATTATGAGAGATTTGCATTATGCTATGCGAGGGAGCATTAGCGACAGAGCCCGAGCGAGCGGAGGGAATGGTGGGGGGGGGGGGGGGGTGGGAGGGAGGGTGTCTGAGGGGGGTGTTCCCCCTCCTCCCACGGTGAGAACTTTTTGCATTTTGATGTTGTAAATGGTGCAATTTGATGCATATTTTTGCGTCTTTTATAGACTTGAAACGGCCTCCCCCCCCCCCCCCGCTTAGACGCACCGGCGTAGCCTGAATAATGATCTTGTGATATTGGGAGGGCGGCGGTTACTATGCGAGGGAGCGAAGCGGCCGAGACCGAGCGAGCGGAGGGAACGGGGGGGGGGGGGGGGGGGGAGGGTGTGGGAGGGGGGGTGTTCCCCCCTCCCACGGTGAGAACTTTTTGCATTTTGATGTTGTAAGTGGTGCAATTTGATGCATGTTTGTGCGTCTTTTATTGACTTGAAACGGCCCCACTGTCTTGTTTAAAGGACAAGTCGACCTTCATATACATGTGGATTGAGTGAATGCAGCAATGCATTGGAACACATCAGTGAAACTTTGGGGAAAATCGGACAATCCGTTCAAAAGTTATGAATTTTTAAAGCATCTGAACAGTCACTGCTGGATGAGAAGACTACTAGAGTGTATGATGTCACATGCGTACAACGATACAAGGAAGATATAAAGAGAATTAAAAAAAATACTTTTTGAAAAAAGTGCACATTTCCTCGACTCGTCATTGACGTATGTTAAGGGTAATATTATTCCCCTTGCCTTCTGAAAAAGGGAAGTCAAGTGTTCTTTTATTATGCGAGAAAAGTGAAAATATCTTGAATTGTCCTGATATTTTCTTTATAAAGTTGTACTCATGTGACATCACAAGCTGTAGTAGTCTTCTCATCCAGCAGTGACTAAGCAGAAACTTCAAAAATGCATAACTTTTAAACGGATTGTCTGATTTTCCTCAAACTCTTGCTGATGTGTTCTATTAATATTGCTGCATTCACTCAATCCACATGTCTATGAATTAAGGTGAACTTGTCCTTTAAGGTAGAATGATATCTTGATCTGGATTATTATTGAACAATGAAATTTGCCTATAAAGTGATAGTATTTAAATAAACTTCGTGTATTAATTGTTACAATTGTTGTAAGCCGGGTCAATGATGACGCTGACAGTCTCCATTTGACGTTGCATAGATTTATTTGAACAAATCGAACAGTCTCAGTCTGCCGATACATGTATAAACTCCGCATTATCCTCATACAGCTACATGTCGAATACAGATACAGGCCTATTAACTATTCAACATAGCAGAGCTCGTAGAGAATATATTTGTATGTCCATTCTCTCTCAAGTGAAAGTGAAGAAATAAGAATCAATCAAATCTGCGTCATTATATTCACATGAAAAATAAAAGTTGCGTTGTGCCCATGCCAACCACACGCACACTGCGCCATTGGCATGGACACAACGCGCCTCAACGCATTGACGCAACAATAACAGACCGCATATTTCCATTTACCACAAACGAATTTCATGAACGCTGTCTGTTAAGCAATCAAACAGAAAAGGCATGCACACGAGGGTGTACATAAGGGATATTTCTCCTCCCACACGAAGGTGATTTTAAATTTTCAGACCTGAAATTCAGCTATCTGGTGCAAACTTCTGGTGCAATACATGGAATTTTTTCGAGTTCCCCAACCCCCCCCCAAAAAAAATGTTAATGGAAATAGTTTGGACTTTTTTTTCAGGAAAGTGTTAATAGCAAAATCACGGCATTTAGCTCTTATTCCGCGTGTGCATCATGTGTGTGTATGTACAAAGTCTGATGAGATAGAGGGGGAGGGTGTGGGAGTAAAATCAATTGATAAAGCGATCTGAAGCACACTTTTTGTGAGAAGTTCGGGAAGTGTGATTTTTCCCCTTTTTTTCTTTTTTTTTTCACGATCCAAAAGTGTGTGTGTGTGTGTGGGGGGGGGGGGGGGGGCTGCAGTCCCCAGGCCCCCCCCCCCCGGTTCCGCGACCCTGCGAAAATAAATGAATTGAATTGAATTGAATTGAATTGAAATTGTAAACAGAAAGAAATGCTTCATTTTCTGATTAATGAACCCCGTACACTGCCTTTTCGGATTACGCCTTGTTTTGTTTTCTGTCTCTTTCAAGTAACATAACTTAAAAAAAGTTAAAAAGTTAACATAAAATGTCATTAACATTTTCGAATTAAAAAAAAAACTGTTTCGTTTTCAAATTGAAGACCCCCGACAAGGTATAGTAATCTAGGAATGACTGCGGATTCTCTGTGGTGGTGGGTTAACTGAGCCAACTCAGGACGAGTTGTTTGGCTCCCGCGCCCTGGCCCATGGCAACCAACATCCCCGGATGTTAAATAACCTAGTGCAAGGACGCCATCGACGGACAAGATGGACGCCGCCATGTATACACTAGACACAACGACGACGTTGTGTGAAAGATGATTGAAAGATTTGTTCGAGGAGATCAGTATCACGGGATGTGGCAGCGCGGTTTCACATATCTAAAGAGCCAATTACGCTATATAAGTATAAGTATAAAACCAGAAATTGTGCTTGTAACCTGGTCGAGACTGTGCAAATCTACCTTTTCTACAGACTTACACTGTGTACTTTCGTCATCGGTGTTGTCAGTTTGATGCCTACACACCGCCGCGGGTACTGGGCGATCGCGGCGACTGCCATGGTGTTATGGTTATGCTGCTGTGACCCGAGCCGGCCTCTACAAAATTTGTCATATTTGTCAAATTTACTTCTACAGTAGGATCGACAGCGTCAAAACCTCGGCATTTATCCCTGTCATTAAGTCCGCCCATCACTTCAAAATGGAAAGATCGGGGAATGCTACCGTTGCTGAAAGATTTAGGGTAAAAAATGTGGAATCTTAATCAACTTTTCAAAAAGTCTAAGTTCACTCTAACGAACGGTAACGTTAAGTAAAGTCAAACTAACGACTAATGTTAGATTTCTAACTAACTGTTAGGCCCCTACACTGTAGTTAATGTGCTGTTAGACTCCAGTGGATCTAGGCTAAGTAAGTGATATAAGATGTTATTGTTTGTAGATAGTCTATGGTTAATCTTGTAGTTGTATGGTTAACTAACTGTTAGGTGTTCAGTGTTTATAGAACTTCTACTTACTTTACTTTACTTTACTTTTCCGGAACGATGGTGTAGGACAGAGCCTGTCGACACCCAAATGTTTTCAAGACAGTAGAAACTTAAAATCACATTTTGCATGAAATTTTGCTCTTGTGTAAGGAAAGTAAATTTACTCTGAGTCTGAATTCACAAACCTGTGTTGATAATACGATTTGATGGACACGCTCTAGTAATTGCTTCACAAGTGCACAGGATGTTATTTTGAATTTGATGCAACCCACTTGGGTGCACTGTTTTACGGCATAATACCTTGAATATACCCCCTACCCTCTGTTGCCGATACAAATTGTACGTATGACGAAGTGCACGTAATGCTTTTCTAACATTATAACATGCAATCAACATGCAATTTTGCATCTAATCTATATGGTGGCAATGGTAGGCATATCATTGTTTTTCTGTTAGTTAGTGCTGCTAATGTTTATTATAATTTTTTTTCCAGTGATATTTGGATACCGTAGTTATGGGTAAACTCGGCCTAGCAGGTAAAGTCGGCCCCCAGCGCACGCGCAGTACAACTACTAATGTCCAGCATAGCTCTCGCAGTGCAGCTATTGCTGCACTGCAAGAGCTATTGGACATTATTGGATGTACTGCGCGCGCTGGGGGCTGAGTTTACCCAAAACTATGGTACCAAAAAAGGTATATCAAATCCCCAGTGAAGAATGATAAAAAAAAAGCGAATATTCTCATGCGTGCATTGATTGTTCTGTATGCGCTGCTTACGGGCATTGCTATCGTAGAGGTGTGTCGGACGTAGGTTTCAATGACAATATATTTCTACAGTGTCAATGTTTTGGACACCTACCATACTGTACAAAGTAACTTCTAACAAAGTTAGCATACACACAGGTGTACATGTTGTGGGCCATGTTGGCTAGGAGATCTGACTTTACCTTTTACCTTCATGTCTTTTCATACTTGTGCCATTATTCAGTTTTCTTATCATTTGAATGGATTCAATTGCCACAGAAAATTTGATTTAGAATCTAGACTGTGCAACCATAAAAAAAAAGAAAGAAAGAAAAAAAAAATCCCACATGACTACGGTACGAGAAAGGAAAGTTGTGGTCAGAAGGACTTTTACTACCGGTAGACTTACGTAGGCTACATTTTGTAAGCAGTACATTTACTCCTAGGTAAATGTGCAACATACCTATCCTTCCCCCTTTTTAATTTAGGTACCTATACTTCCCCCTTTTTTAGTGGGGGGGGGGGGGGGAGGAGGGGAAGGGGGAGTTGGGTAGATCTACAGAAAGAAAGTGGTGTATAAAGTGTAGATGTTTATTTTTAACATCAGTGTCATCTGGTGCAACCCCTGCAAGACTACAGCGGATTTTGCCTCTAACAACTGCAGCAAAAGTAATCAATGTACCTATGCAGCCAGTGAGCTTTAAGAAATTGATTTTTGTCTTAAAAGTGTTTTTTTTTGTTGTTGTGCTGAATAAACAGTACTTTAAGAATAGATTAGCAGTGTCTTTAAGTTTTTATGTTTTTGCCTCTGCTTTCTCCAGCTGACCCATACACCCATGCTGAGCTGCAGTCAGACGCGGGGTCTGCCAGGACTCCCACCCCTCCCTTCAGAGGTTGCTGATAAGCCCTCTGACCTTTACCAGGTAACTATTGTGTAGTCATGGCAATCAACCCATTGCAACTGTGTAATCAGGCACATAGAAATACAATTTACCTGAAGATTGTAATGTACAATGTATACAGCCATTACTGGATTTTTTTTTCATACTGAAACTATTAAATTACACTGTGTACTTTGAAGGAATGAATGAGGCTGAAGGTACATTTGAACTGTAAGGTATAAATAGGTGAACAATATATTACAGTGGAACAGCATAAAGAAAAATGGAGGCACACAGATAAAGTGAGTACAGCAGGTAGACTGATACACACTGCATATATCTTAGAAAATTGGATTTTATTGTCCTAGTGATGTGTTCAGGAATGCTATCAGCATGATATACATTGTACTTATTACACCTGCAGTGTAATCGGCACTTTCAAACACAATGTTAACATGTACACCCTTGTGTATCGACAATGGAAAAGAAAGTCCCAGTATGATCAACTGCTTTTACAATGTGAAAGAATATATGGTAACTGACCTGCAGGTAGAAATTCCTTCAGTTTTATCAGTATTACTGTTTCTTTTATAAGTATCATCTGTGCACCTTCAATATTGCAAAACTTTGCAATTACGTACACTTAACATTTTGAATTTTGAGTTTTACACTGCATTTTTTTCCTGTGTTTTTTTCTCTGTCATTTTTGTATTTTGGGAAGATCTTCAGATACCTCAGGGAATGTAAGGTACCAAACTGTCCTTTGAAAGAAAAAAAAAAATCTTATGTCTCTACAGATATTTTGGATGCAATATGAAATGTACAGTGGCTTAAAGGCACATGGTCCTGGTGGTTTAGTCGAATGCGTACGCGGGTGCACGGCGCAAGTTTCCTTTAGAGACCTATGCTATCGACTCCTCTTTAGCGCTTATGCTTTGACCCATTTCCCCGAGTCTGAAGAAGTCCTATCCACTGTAGTCAGTGGTCCGATCACAGTTCAGCTCATGATTTGACTGAGGGGGTTGGCAGCTGTAGCAAACTTCTTTTGTGATGCCATACTAAGAAGCACATAAGCACGCTGCCTGGCATCACTACAGACTGCGTGACGTGCAGAAAAGACAATGAAGGCAACGTTAGTAGTATAGCTCGTCTAGATAGTAATAATTCGACCTTGATTTTTCCGAGAAAATGGGAAAAAATGAGAGTAATAAATATAAAAATAGTATCGCTATGTATTTTGTTGAAAATCAGGTCACGTACTTTGGAGAGGTCAGAGAGCTTATAGTAATAATGTAGCCTTGAAAATAGGGAGGAGCGGGCAAATCAGAAAGTGAGAAAAAGAAAATTATGAATGTATCGATAAATTTATAGTATTGATGCTGAGTTGATAAAAATTTGTTTTGACGGGATAAAGCCCGTAGAGCTGCTGGAGGAACGAGAGCAATGTGAGGAAGAAATGTGCGGGTACGAAGTGTACACTGATGAGCGCCGGACATATCAGACAGTGACCGACGGTCAGAGCAGACAGCCAGTGAAACAGTATATCATGAATGGACGAAGTCTAAGCGAGTGAAACAGTATCGTCTGCTGGAGGAACGAGAGCAATGTGATGAAGAAATGTGCGGGTACGAAGTGTGCACTGATGAGCGCCGGACATATCAGACAGTGACCGACGGTCATAGCAGACAGTCAGTGAAACAGTATATCATAATGACTGGACGAAGTCTAAGCGAGTGAAACAGTATCGTCTACTGTAAAATGTGAGGGTAAGAGGTGTACTCTGATGACCGACGGGCATATGAGACAGTGACTGAATATAGAATATGACTGTCACGATAAATACGTAGTATTGAGACAGAGTTGATAAACATTTGTTTTTGTGGGAGTATATAGGTATTGTGGACGTGCTCGCACTGACACGTTAAGAGTGACACGAGAGAACATGAATCGATATCTGAATGACATTTATTTCAATCCAGAACACGAAGCCAGTTTTGGCGGGGTAGAAAAATTGTACAAGTTCGTGCGAGAAGATGGTCGATATCGCTTAAGTAGGAAACAAATACGAGAATGGTTAGAGGGTATTGACACCTACACGTTGCACAAACCGGCCAGACGTCGGTTTAGTAGAAGCAGAGTCATTGTTGGCGGTATGGATGATCAGTGGCAAATGGATTTGGTAGATATGTCTGCGCTCTCCCGTTACAATTCGGGGTATAGGTATCTCCTTACATGTATAGACATTTTGTCTAAATTTGCCTGGGTAGTGCCCATCAAAGACAAACGTGGCAAAAGCTTGGTCAGTGCTCTGAAAATTATCTTCAAAACGCAGAGGTCTCCGCTAAAGATTCAAACGGACAAAGGCACTGAATTTACCAACAGAATATTTCAAGCCTTCTTGAAAGAGAAAGACATTGAGTTTTTTACAACTGAAAACGAAACCAAGGCTAGTGTCGTCGAACGTTTTAACAGAACGTTGAAAGAAAAGATGTGGAAATATTTTACTCACTCCAACACGTTGAAGTATACCCGCATACTCCCGAAACTCCTCCGAGCCTACAATAATGCCCAGCACCGTTCGATCAAAACAAAACCCGTGCTCGTCACCAAGAAAAATGAAGGTATCATCTGGCAGCGATTGTATGGTGATCAATCATGGGCATTACGTAAACAAAACAGACCTCGCTACGAAAAAGGTGAAAGAGTACGCATCAGTAAGATGAAACGAACTTTTGAAAAGGGGTACCTCCCCAACTGGACAGAGGAAGTGTACACAGTGTCTGGTCGTAAACATCGTGATTTACCCGTCTATCATTTAACCGATGATAATAACGAACAATTGAAAGGTACATTTTACGAACCTGAATTGCAGAGGGTGCGTAAGGACAAGGCGGACATGTATAGGGTGGAAAAGATACTGAGACGGCGAAAGCGAGGGGGTAAAACCGAATATTTCGTGAAATTTCTAGGCTATCCAGACACGTTTAATGCTTGGGTAGATAACATCGATAAAACCTATCGCAATTGAGGGAGGGCATCATTTTGACGAAAGAATCAGTATGGAAGGCGAGGAACAATTTTACGTGACTCTACCCAGTAATAGTTCGTTCGATTATTTTCCGGATAATACAGTCACCAGTTTTAAGACTAAATTGGCCGCGCCGCTCATATTTCACGCGCAGTGGGAGGTGGCATTGGTGGAAATAATTTATCCCTATTCTTGGTATAACGTGAATATTACGAACAACACATTTCAATTTCTACTGTCCGAAGAGGTGGTCAGCCATTGCGTTATACCTGAAGGACATTACAAAGATATAGGTAGTATATGCGAGGCACTGACAGCTGCTCTACCTGAACGATTTCGTAACAACTTCACTGTACAACGCGATTCGAGCTCGGGCAAAGTTATTTTTGATTTCGATCAAGTCAGCGCCATACAGTTAAGCGAGGGATTAGGTTACCTGTTGGGATTTCCCCGCGGTATCATTCGCGGTCACGCACAGGCGCCTTTTTCTCCGAACGTGAATGGGGGGATCAATACACTTTATCTGTATACGGACGTGATTTGCAATCAGCCCGTGGGTGACATCAGTGCCCCTCTCCTGAGAATTGTTCCCGTTCCCCACAGAAGGGCCGGTGAGATCGTCACGTTTACTTACCAAACCCCTCACTATCTGCCCGTAAAATCAAAATACATAGACACTATACAAGTTGATATAAGAAGTGACTTTGGGGAAAAAGTGCCATTTCAGTCCGGAAAGTTGGTAATTAAACTCCATTTTAGAGCTTGTCGTTATCTACATTAACGGTGTAATGCCGCGCCATCGAGAACAAGTGTGGTCTCATCCCCAGTATGGGAGTGGATCTCTGCCCTATTTTCGAGGGGCGAGAGTGCAACGGGGATATGGGCTGGGAAGTATGCTTAAAGGTATCTGGAAATCGGCCGTACCACTCCTGAAAGCTGGTACAAAGTACTTGGGGAAAAGAGCGTTGCAAACAGGTGTTAATGTAGCTCAAGATGTCATGGCGGGAAAAAGTTTGAAAACTGCTTCGGCCGCACAAGCGAAAAAAATTAAACGTCGATTGGTCGAGAGTATGGACGCACCTCCTGTGAAAAGAAAGACGAAGAAGAAGAATGACAAGAAAGTGAATAAAAAGACCAGACGTAAGAAGAAGGCATTCATTTACACTGGCTCTCGACCGGTGAAAAGAAGCAACGATATTTTTGATCGGTCCTGATCACTCTATTACTATTTTTAACCGAAGACAGAGAGTGAAAGCTAAAGTTGAGGGCATAATGGAAAAGCTACACAAGTTATCGTGCGACTGTTCTAAATCGGAAATTGACCTGTTCAGCATCCCCCCGACTCAGACGACTATAGAGCAAGGAAAATGGGTCGAGTTCTTCCCCGTGACGAGCATAGCCGATGCCACGCCCATACAATTTCATCTGCAAAGTTCGCCGGAAGAGTATACCGATCTTTCTCAAACGCTGCTACATCTCAAGGCGAAAGTTGTTAATGCGGATGGTACCGCCCTCACCGATGAATCTTCTGTAGCACCAGTCAATCTTTTTCTACATTCGCTCTTCAGCGAGGTAGATGTGATGTTCAACGATACACTCGTCACCCCTTCCACGAACACCTATCCTTATAGAGCTATGTTCGAAAATCTTCTCACCTACGGTCGTGATGCAAAATTGTCGCAGCTAACTTCGTCCTTGTTTTACAAAGACACGGCGGGATATATGGAAATCAATGACCCTCTGGCCTCGAGTAATACCAACGAAGGGCTGAATAAACGCCACGAGTTTACCAAATTGTCTAAAACGGTAGACATGGTAGGAAGGCTACACGTGGATGCATCGTTCCAAGATCGGTTGATTATGGGAGGGGTGGACATTAAATTCAAACTTCATCGCAGCAAGAACGCATTTAGTCTCATGTCGTCTACCCCTGAAGCAAGCTACAAAGTCAAAATCACCGAAGCCAGTCTCTTGGTGAGACGCGTGAAATTGAGCCCGACCACATCGCTACTGCACGCTAAAACATTGGAAACGGAAACGGCCAAGTATCCTATCAGACGAGTCGTGACAACCTCTTTTTCAATTCCCAAAGGACAGTTGTCTTTTACCCGAGAGAGCCTGGTTATAGGACAGATTCCCAAGCGAATGGTGATTGGTTGTGTCAGTAACACGGCTTACAATGGATCTTACGCCAGAAATCCCTTCAATTTTCATCATTATGACCTGAATTACATAGCGTTGTATGCTAATTCAGAACAAGTACCGTGGAAACCGCTCCGTCCTCAGTTTACTGGATCTTCCCCCAATTACATCTTGGCCTATCAGACTCTGTTTTCTGGTACCAATAGTATGTTTCACGACAAGGGAAATCATATCACTAGGGACGACTACGGAAAGGGATACGCCCTCTACGCCTTTGATTTGACCCCAGATCTGTCGACCGACGATTACTTTCAACCCAAGACTTCCGGATCAGTTCGACTGGAATTGACTTTTGCTTCTCCCCTGTCCGAAACTGTGAATGTCGTCGTTTATTCCGAATTTGAATCTATCTTAGAAATTGATCGTAATCGTAATGTCACTCTCGACTATGGTAATTAGATATCTGTCGAGATGAACACGCGTGAACTCTTGGGAGTTGTTCAGAAAGAACCCAAACTAAACGGGACTTTTGTTGGTGTTTTTCCCGCCGATAAATTACCAGTTTTAGCCACGAGAAGAAGAAGGAATGGAAGAAAAAGAAGAAGAGAGGCTGAGAAAAAAACCGTGTCATTGATTGCGAATGTAGATGGTCACAGAGAAATAGGTTCTCATTGGATTGCTATTTACATCGACAGTAGAGGGCGTGGTGAATTTTTTGATTCATATGGTAGACACCCTACTTTATGTTCACCCTACTTTACCAAGTTTTTGAATGCCAATGCCGATGTGTGGACGTACAATAGAAAATCGGTACAATCCAGCTGGTCTACAGTGTGCGGGCAGTACTGTCTTTATTATCTTATACGTAGAGCCAGAGGTGATTCGATGAGTAGCATTTTGTCTGAATTTAATTCTCGCACACGGGGGCAGAATGATCAGAGAGTGTACCATTACATCAACAATTATTTACACTCTCAGCCACCACTAGTAGATGCGAATTTTCTGTACAATCAAATAGCAAAGTCGTGGATGTTGAAATAGATGCTATGCTATGAAAGATATGCTGGTTCTAACGTGGTACGTCAAAGCATGCCGTAGTAATTAGATGTCTGACTGTACTGTTACATAATAACCTAACGAAGCGTGTTGTCTTTGGTACCCTCATAAGTACCGCGAAGCTGTTCATATATGTTCGTAGTTTGTACGTATAAGATATAGCTCTTTCTCTCTCTCTCTCTCTCTCTCTCTCTCTCTCTCTCTCTCTCTCTCTCTCCCTGTGTCGTCTTGTACACTGTAATGATTATGTCGTGACGTGACTTGATCCTATTTAACTGACCGCGATATAGTAACTTGCATTCTGTTAGCAATGTCACACGCGTGTAGAATAATGTCATTGTCTGATATGATGGTATCAGTAAGAAGTATATTCGTAGAATATAAATCGTACTGTCTTGTCAAGAAAATAAAATCTCAAATACACACACACACACACACACACACACACACACGTAGGTATATTACGCTATGTATCTTCTGATTATATTGCTAAGATTTTTATGTACATAGGTGCCATAAAGTCAGGCGTAGATATTGTATGCTCAAAATGTATGATGTATAGCTCTGTCTCTGTGATAGTTGATATTATTAAGAATTACGGCGTGAATGTTATAACCTGAAGACTATTTGTATAGTTATTTTTTTATCTTATAGAGTTTATGGTGTTGCATGTTAACAATAATATATATATATATATATATATATATATATAGTAAATGTAAATTTTTGCACGCTATAATGTATTAACCTAACCACATCAGCACACACACACACACACACACACACATACACGCACACATACACAACTTCACATAAGCTACACGTTTATAATGTATTAGTCTTACAGTATTAATCAACACACACTAACACACACACACACACACACACGCAAACATGCAAAACCTCGGTTGTGGGAATTATTGCAGCTTAGTCTATAAGATTATAGAATGTGTAGCATAGACTCGGACAAGAGTGATACAGTTGCAAAGTTTTATACGCTGTACATGGTAGATTTATTGTCTGTACATGTTTGACTATAATACACGATTGTGGTCTCAATAAATAAATAAAGCGTTTACAATTCATATTCATTTGTCTTCATCTTGCTTGAATTCACGTGTACACGTCTTACGTAGAGGTTCGTTATGTATTGTAACATTCAGTGAATGCATAAAATATGATTATGATAATCATTACCAACGTCATTTCACAATACCATCGGGTAGGCTGAAAAAAAAAATCAGTCGTCTTCACATAAAACTTGACGATCGTACACAAGTGTCATAAAAGTCAATAGGTACCGTTGTACTCTCGTTAAATCGTTTCGATGCATGTAAGGCATCAATTGTAATCTATCCTATAACAAAACATTACACCAAACAATACACGGCGAAGGAGCATAAAAACGTTGCGATACATGTATGGTATCAATATGTGTGACCTATCATGGGCATTCGTTTCCTCTTATTCTACCGAGACGCGGTAGGGTTAAGACGAGAAAGATAATATAAAAATGATATAACACAATACACATTCAACAATTGTCTTGATGTATCAACGTATTCAGTAACATTAGCTTAGACATTTATCGTCAAGAAAATACTATACTATTCATTATCATAAACACATTTCTCTCAAATCTCAATGCATTAGGTCACAATAATTCAGAGACTTTCCCACTTGAAAGGTAGAGTTCTCTTCTTTTTTTTCTTTGCACGTGTAGTCATCATCATCATTGAGCTTGCGCTCTTAGACCCTTTCTTAGTAACCCTCTTGTCTACAGACGTAGGTATGAACCCTTTAATTTTCATGTCTTGCATTGCGTTGCGTCGTGCCGTATTGACAATAAGTGATTCGGGCGTATTGCTATTGATCAGAATTTTAAGAAATTCTTTCCAACCCGCTGGTTCGTGCGTATTGCGTACCCTCATGACATCGTATATTAGATCTACTACATTTGAGCCTGGTACAATGGAATCACCAACGATCAACTCTCTATTTTTATTCAGCCAGTCGGTGCTGTCTTTCTTTTGCAGTAAATGATCTAATAACAAACTCCCTCGATGTTTTACCGAGGGGGGTAAAATCTTTAACACATCCTCCTTCAAGGTAGCGTATTGATGGTCAGACAATTCGTCGGACTGTGCTTTTGTAGATGTCGGATCATGGGTATCTGCGTGTCGCTCTCCTAAGAGCACTTCGATCGCTTCTTCCGACTGTTTTGCTTTTGCAATTGCAAGTATCTATACAAGATGTCATTGTATCTTTGCAATTTTTCTCTATCCGATAAGGTGTGATTTTCTAGCACATCACGAATAGACTCGTCCAATATAGACAGAGCTTTACCCGTGGGTGTTTCACGCTGTGGAGATACTTTTTGCAAAGAACTAGCAAAATCGTGAGGCACCAATATCATTTTCTTGGTGTTTTGCATACTACTACTACTACTATTAGCCATGACAAGTACCAATAAGTTTAACAAAGAGAATCGATTCTGACAATCATACACTCGTTCGACACCTTAAACTTAATCTATTAGTATCACTTTGATTAGAAAATACATCATTTTAATAACATTGACAAAATAGGTCCCAGCAGAGATGTGAGAAAACCTCCTCTCTGGACTAACATTGATTTTCGAGCTTTATAATCATTGCGTTTGTTACCTACGAAGCGCAGCTCTTTCTTGTGCCGCGATAATGCCTTCTTCTGGCTCTTAGTTAATTGAACGTTACCTTTTAAGCAGTTTGCGCAACATTCGGATAGACATAAAATGAGATCTTTGTTGGCGTATTCTAAAAGAGCCTTTCTCTGTTTAGAATTACATTTATTCAAGACTTGCAGCTCCGGCAAGTGGTTCTTTAATCTACGAGACATATTGAAAGAGTGACGCAAAAATGCTACAAACGTCTATTTTATGGCTACCTGCCAGTCACAATCAACCACCACGTATTATCGTGATGCACAAAAGAGAGTAATTCACTGATCTTACGTTTTACAAACGTACACAACGGTCAAATCGGGAGGAAATATCTTACTACGTAATCTATACTCTTCCTGCGTTTCGGGCTTTAGATCAATCAACAAATATCCATAAGGATAACGAGTGGCATCTTGGTACGCTTCTTGCAAGTATTTGCCACGCCCCGGGTATAGTTGTTTACCTAGATGAGCAATTTGCAATTTATCTCTGGGGTTCTTAAACACAATCAGATAATGACTGTTTAAAACTGATGGTTCTGAGTTCTTTGGCCTGGTGAAAAAGATTTTGTACTATGAATATGACGGAGAGGTTGCGATGATGAGAACCGCGAGTGAACAAATTGGTGATTCGCGCGTCATTACCGCATTCCGACATTAAATCATCCATGATAATAAGATTACAAAATGTAGGATCTATCAGCTCGTCCAGATTGCCCGGTATGCCTTCTATTAACTGTACAAAAGGCATTTCTCGCATCATCTCTTCGTAAGCTTTTTGATAAACCCCGTAACACCATATTATCTTTTCTGGAGGCGGATCGATCATCTCGCGGTGAGAGTTTAGAATTTTCCGGACAAATACTGTCTTACCACTCCCCGTGGGACCTGCCACTATGCAGGTAAATGGATGAATGAATTTTAACGACATGACGATGACAGTGTTTTTCCCCTCTTCTTTCGAGAAATTGCGTCTGAACTAACGCGGTTTAGTGTCATCGCAGTCTATTTTATACTCTGATGAGATGGACATTATTTAGTGTTGCGTCTTAATAGCTAAACCAGGATGTTGGATGCGTTGAAAAAGAATGAACGTAAAGGCTTAAAGAGTTCAGTATCTGGAATTACACCATTTTGGAGGAGTTTTAAGATTTTTTCTTCCGAATGATAAGTTAAACTAAAGGTGACTACAAAAAGAAGGGTTAGGAAAGCAGATAGAAAAACTGATTTCCAAGGCATATTTCGCTTAACTGTCAAAATGTCACGTTCCGTGAGTTCTACCGGATACTCCACTTCCCCTATTACCTCCTCCTCCCCCTCGTTCACCCGTGCGCGAGAATCAGACACGTTCATCATTCTTGAGAGGCATACGCCGAAATGGCCTTTCTTGTTGTTAAGAGGTATGATTTATATTATTATTCGTGGGGAACCCATCCGTATGGCACGGTAAACAGGTTATCTTGAATGACTCTCTTGTCGTAAACAATGCGGTAGTCTTTGCTGAGTGGTTTAGACAAAATGCGCTGTCTTTTGATATCTCTCGTGATGTGATGATTATCGGTGACCGTTACTTTGTAAGTTTCTTTGGTATTCAATTTTTTCACCATGCGATTCAAGACATTGTAATTCAGGGCTTGGGAATTTTTGTAATTTAGAGTGATCCCTCTGATTTTGCACACAGTACTACCATCGTTCAATTGATAAGCGTAAGATTTTGGCCCCCCTGCCACAAAAGTCACAATATAACGACCATCCAATTCATCAGTAAGATCACCGAGGTAATCTCCCAAGGGAGGCGACCATTCGTCGGGAATATGTCCTCTTTCGACATAAATGATGCTATCCGTGTCATAATAGAGCACCCTATCTCCTAGACGATCTAAGATATGAAACAACTTAAGCCTGGCCTGAGCGGTAGTGAAGGCAGCTATGACCACGTTAGATTGTTTTGATAGTTCCTCAAATTCCTCCGCCACTTGCCATCTTATTTCTACCAATTCGTCAGAAACGAAGTTTAAATCTAATATTTGCTTGTCATCCGCTGTGAGAAACTCGTATAATACTGCAGGATCCTGAGTTATCTCTATTTTGGTCAAGTTATTTCTCATACCCCACCTACCCCAAAATGAACATAATTGTAATTTCGCCAGCGCGCGCATGCCTTCATTTCTCTTGATGTTTTCTTTATCTAACGCTATACCTTCGTGACGAAGATAATCCGCGATATATTTATCTCGATCGGCTTCTGACTTACACCAATCTGGCCACCCTGACGACTCCTGTTTAATTTTCAAAAATTGATCTACGTAATACCGGAATAAACCAGTTTTTGATTCGTCGCGTGGCTTCCCAACCCAGACCTCTCTTTCTTCTTCTACCTCCTCCTCCTCCTCCTCTTCCGCGTATTTCTGATATTGCGTTCTACGGGGGAAATGCCAGACAGATTCGATCGAGCTAACTTCATAACCCTTTCTTATGGCTTCATTCAGTTCGATAGAAACCCAAGTACCGTGTAACATCCTCTCTTCGTCAGAATGTTGGCAGGTTTGCTGATTGTAATCTCCAGCGCACGTTCTACACAATGGAAACATTAATTTACCATTGATCTTACTAGGTAGAACAGGATGAAAGAGGTCAGTTGGAGGAAGTATTTTACATCGGATAAGACCAAAATAGTTGGAAACAGGTTTGAAATTGCTCGTAATTACCTCGGGATGTCCTAAGGGGTATACACCATACTTATTCACCCATGGATATAGAGAGGTGAAGTCCACATACTTGATTTTTTCGTGTTCATTGCAATCGTACAAAAGACAAGTAGCATTGGTTCTACCTCCCGTGAAAGCCTCTCTTGGGTCAAGTGGTACATAGTCATCGATACCGGTCAGTGTTTTGATGTGGGGCGGTACCTGATTTTCGTCTTTCATTCTCTGCCAATCGCATTCCCACATAGTGACCACTTGATACTCCTTCATAATTTGTACAATGCACGCTTCTCTAGCCAGAGTGTCTAGAAATAATTCACCCATAGTCTTATCTTCATAATCTGGACT